>NC_089597.1:131166088-131194336 GCF_019320115.1 Miscanthus floridulus
GCGAAGGCCTTGTCGTAGGCCGCACGGGGTGGACTAACTTCTGAAGTAGGGGCCACCCACGTCGAAGGCTTCATTTCACTCATAACAGAAGCAAGCGGATAGCGGGTAGTCTTCCTCCCATCATCACTGATGCTAGTCACACGGAGGTCCTCACATAGAACCAGTGGTGCATCCACTCCTTCTCCCACTTATTCTTCTGGCAGAAGGAATCTCCAACTTTGGCTCCTTTTGCTGCCTCTTCGCCATGAAGGCACAGCTACCATACTGCGCTTCAAGCTCCTCGTCGTCCACCTACTTAGGCTGCCGCTGGAGCTCGTAGTACTCACAAAAAGTATCCACACTAGCTCCACGCCATAAGACTCGTAGGCCCAGGAAAACTTGTTGAGAGTTAGAATCCCATTGGGAGTGAGGTGATGGAGTTGTACCTTGAAGCTCTCTAGTACTTCGCGAAGAAACCTCACAACCGAAAAGCGAAGGCCGCAGGCAAAAAGTCCTTGAACACCACGGCATCAGCAGCACCAGGGCGGGGAATTGTTTCACCCTTCGGAAGACTGGCCTTTCCCTTAGGGATGTACCCCTTCTCTTCAAGCACCTCTATCATCTCTTGGGTCATGAGTGAAGGCCCAAAATCCCAAGTCTTCCTAGCCATGTCTTCGGCTTCTTCCGCTCCAATCAGATCACCAACCGAAGCCTCCACACCACTCAAATTTTCTTCAAGCTCACGAGCCTCCGTACTAGCCAGCATGCACTCCTCAAAATACTTGGACTACCTGGAGGCCCTAACACCAACTAAGCGAGAGTATGGGCCGCTAAAGGAAGCCCAGCGAAACTTGGAATTAACAGGGGAAGCCACCGCTAAACACTAAGCAATAGACACCTAAGCAAAGGCAAGCCAAAGCAGAGCGAAGGCAAAAGGAAAGCGAAAGCTGCGAAAGCGATGGCTCGAGTGGGGGGTAGCCTCCACCAAACACCCCCTTGTATAGCCATTAGGCGGATGCTTCAGCTTCCGCAACCAACGGTCACATCAGCTCTATGGAGCGTCGATTCCAGAACCACCGCAACCAACCAAAAAATGGCATGTCATGCCGAACAGGGTCTGACACAGCACGTCCCAGGGGGAAGAGGGAAAGCCTCCGCCAGAGCCTTTGCAACTCAATATCAGCAAAGAAATTGAGGGTCACGGCCCACCTGCGTCAGACCATACCCTCTAGGGGGGGACTATTGGGACACAAATATATGAGTGCAAAGGCCTAGCACCACTCTAACAAGGGATAGCTAATGACATGAGTCGTATGATAGGAAATTTGCAGGGATCATGCAGGGAGCCTTCGCATGCACCACCTAAGCAGGCGAAGTCCTCCAGACGGTGGAGGCCCGGTGAGGGCGCCAAGGTGATAGCGAGGGTCTCCAAACGGCGGAGGCCCGGCGAAGGAGCCAAGGTGATGGCGAGGGTCTCCAGACGACATAGGCCCGACGAAGGCGCAAAGGTGATGGTGAAGGATTGATGCGAGGGTCGCAGCGAAGGTCTCTGGACGACAAAAGCCTGGTGAAGCATGGAACGAGAAACCAAGGAGCAGCAGTCGGAGGCTGATGACAGGACCGTGAAGATGGTTCAACATGGAGGCTGCGGGAGCTCAGCGAAGGCCACACCTTTCACCACCCAGGAGGTGGGCTCCTAAAAAGAGCCTGTTCCATGCGCCTGATGGGCCTCTAGTGGACTCTAAGTACAACCCACGAAGGGAGGCGGTTGGCAAAGGAGAAGACCCAAGATGCCCTCGAAGGTTTGCCTACGTGCGGGAATATCCCAAGAATATGCCTGTACTATCGGAGGGCATAATTGTCAAAGAACTTCCCCATGTACAGCGACCAATAAAAGGAGGTGAGTGAACCCCATGTAGGGGGTTGGTTGAGCTCCATTTATGAAACCCTAGCTCTGTGGGCCATACCTCATTTGTTTTGCTGTAGGCGTTGCCTTCGGCCGAGTCGCTAATGGTCCCCCATGTCCTCCTTACGTGTTGGGACAACTCTCCCAACACACATGCTACAACGAGAAATCCACGAGCCAACTAGTGGCTGGGTGTCTCTGGCGATGACCAACAGACACAGCGCGACCCTCAAGAACTCACGAACCCTAACACACGATGGAACACAGTGAAACGAGAACACTGCACAGAGGCAGACTGTCCAGGGTCTGCTCATGGACTGTCCGGTAGCAAAAATGTAGAAAATCGATTGACTGAACTAGACCCTGCTTGCTGCTGAAATGCGAACGGTAGACTGTCCGCGGTCAAGGCTCGGACTGTCCACAAGTCAAAAATCCAAAAACCGGACCGAGAGAACTGGTTCTAGTTGCGGCTAGAACAGGAGCGGCGTACTGTCCGGGGTTAGGGGGCGGACTGTCCGCGGACTGGGAAGTAGAGCATACGTAGACACGCGATCCCGAGCCCGACTGGCGGACTATTCGCGGGTGATGGGCGGATTGTCCACAAGTCGCGAAACAACAAGAACTCAGTCACCCAAAAATCGCCCGAGATCCAAAATCAACCGATTTGCCACCAAATCAAAACCATCTTCCACCAAATTTGGACCATATGATCACAAGGAAGATAGCGGGCTATCCTTAAAAGATCATTGTCCGAAACTTAGCCAATCGACGAGAATTTCAGATCACGCGAAGAACACCGGTTTTTCTCCCCAAAATGAAATCCAACCCAAATCTTTGTGCTCGTGTGGATTCAAGTCAATTCACTCAAGGAGTAGGATCAACACACGTCCTTGTAGGAATTGGATCGAACAAAAGCACCCCAAAAGCTCGGATCGAAGAGATTGAACAAAAGCAAGAGAAGGGGATACCGAGGGAGAAGAACACAAGAACGAAAATCACAAGACACAAACTCAAATCTTGAAACCCGGAGGACAAGAGGAGGTAAGGGCCTCCATTCCCACAAATCAAAAGGATTACAAGATCCGGTTTACACAGACGGAGTGGCTAGTTCATCTGTGGACCTCTAGAGCGGAAACTACAGAGAGAGGAGAGTCCTAAGAATGAAATGCCGGAGAGATAAGACTGATTGGGGCAGACCGTCTCTTATTTGTAGTGGCCATTACACATTCCCAATATGCCCCTAAGTAATTAGAGCGAACCACATAACCCAAGGGGTATTATGGTCCAACTCGGAGATTCGCTGATCCGACGGCCACGCGCCCTTAATGACTTAGCTTCGCCTCGCGATGACTCCACGTGCCGCCTTCGATTCCCGCCAGAACCGCACTCGGGTTTTGAGGCCCAAGCCCGGAAACCGTCCATCGGTGGTTTTGAGGTCCAAACCACCAAACCGCTCGACACGTGTCACCGTCGTCCTCGACCGCCCGGCCATCAAGTCTTCCAGCACCTCCGCTTGACTTGCCCGTCCGCCGTTTTAACTTGGTCAACACGGTCCATCTCCCATGTACTCTTGCACTTGTCGATGACCCCAGGTGTCAGCCACCCACGGTCGGTCACCCGGTTTTCCGGTCCCTTGGTCCAAGTCCCGGTATCCATTCTTCACCGCTCCCATTCCATCGGCACGGACCCGCTTGACCTTCACCTTCGCTGCCAACCACCGTCTCCGAGCTCAACACCTGCGCACCACAAGCTAAGAGACATATTGCACAACACCAACTCACGCATTGGTTAGTTCAACAACTCAACCCAAAGCGCTACTCGTTGACAATCACTCATCACAAACCGAACCACATGGGTACATATCGACCATGTGTTCGCAGTTCCGGATCCTAAGCTGAGGAAAACGCTGCACAAAGCGATAACTGAGAAAGTCATTCCAGAGTATACAGAATACATCGAGGATAACAAAGTTGCCACCCCAAGATTCAGTCCACGGGAGCTAGAAGAGATGCTGCAAGAGCTGTTCGAAGGATGATGAACAAAGAGAGTGCAACACAGAAAACAAGTCATCATGGTTTTTTTTTGAAGCTTTCATGGGTTTTGGTTTGTGGTTGATTTTGGAATGAAATGTTATTGCTTCAAATGACTTGGGTTCTCAGTCAGAGTCAGTATGTGATGAAGTAGAATAAATTAAGCAGAAGCACTAGCATACTTCACTTCACCATTTATATATTTTCTCTCATTTTTTAAAATAAAAATGGAACATTACAGAGCCTTTTGTACTTTCTACCTTGTAAGCTTGTACTAGCATCAGTGATAACTGTATGCTGTTCTTCAAATCAAGGCCTCCTGAATTATCGGTTCTCCAAACGATCGTGTGCATTTGCTGAGAACGTTGTTTATGTAAGTTTTGTCATTTTGACTTCTATATTACATATGCGGGGTGTAATGCCCTAGAAAAATCCAAATCTAAGATCATGCATCTCAAAACATAATCTCAAATTGAACTCTATTTGTTTGTTTTTTCTGTCAAACACAAATCCATCTTGAAGCTCTAGCCAAAACTCTCTCTTTTATTTTATTTAATTTCCTTTTTTTCCGAGCCCACCTCCAATCCAGCCCAAGATCCATTTCGGCCTGCTCCTTTTATTTCTCTTGGGCCGACTTCACCTACTGCCCGACCTTCCCTGCGTGCACTCATGCTAGCTTCGCCCGGCCTGCCAACCCCTTAGAGCACCCACTGCGTGTGCGGTCACTCGCCTTGCTGAGCTGGGCTGGGCTTAGGCTCCTACCGGGCCGGGGCGAAAGGAGCAGGTGTGTGGCACCTGAGTGAATGGCCCACTAAAATTTGGCCCGTGACCTTATGGGAGCACCATCCTCTTCTGCATTTATGCTGTGGATGGATTCCATGTGTCCCTACTTCATGATCCAATAGCTACCTTCAATGCATCTATATGGGCCCAATTATTTACGGATCAGCCAGAGTAAGAGTACAGGCGTTTGATTATTTTGTTTGTGCACGTGGCAGCAGATCACAGAGGGTATGTACTCGAGGCCCGTGCATGTTGTATCCACCCAATTTTTTTCCCTCTTTTGTAGTTTTATTTTTTTGGTTGTTTGACCTTTTTAAGTCTGTGAGTTAGAACCTTATCAGTTTAGATCGTGATCATGACACAAGATTGTGCGAGACTTTCATATATAAATGACCTTTGGGCCAATGCTAGAACACATCTATTCGCTAGGGTTTTAGTTCTTTCTGCTATTGCCCCGCCGATGTTGTCTCACCATCACTAGCACCTACGTGCGCCTGGCGACCGAGAGAGCATCTCTAGAACTGCTCGCCCTTGCAATCCTGCATCAGGAGAGGGCGAATAAGGCTTTTACGAAGCGCCTTCGCGCAACTGCTCACAACCTACACGACAGCTCGTCTTTTATCCGAGTCAGGCAATATCGTGTACCGTTGTCTCCACCACCGGCTGCTTTGACCTGTCTTCACCAACGTCCTCAACAACATCGTTGCTCCTCCTCCACCAGCCATGGCGTCTCCTTCTTCAAACAAAAAATGCATACACCATGATCAGATATGTTATTTCAACATGTCGGCCGTTTGTGTCATGCGGCTATTTAACTCAACTAGTATGTTAGAGATTTACATACAAGTAACTGCTGGGGTTGCCATGATTATATCCTGGAATTAATCATAAAATTGCCTATTCTCTAACAGGAGACACTGGTAGAGAACCGAGCTTTACTCCCGGTGGGGAACCCCCTCTAGTCCCGGTTCCCCACCCGGGAGCAAGCATCCGGGACTAAAGGGGGGGTCCTTTAGTCCCGGGTCAGGAACCGGGACTAAAGGAGGACCTTTAGTCCCGGTGGGTAACACCAACCGGGACTAAAGGTGCCTCCTGACATGCCACGATGGCCGGCACCTTTAGTCCCGGTTGGTAATACGAACCGGGACTAAAGGTTTTTTTCTTTTTTCTTTTCTTTTCATTTTTTTGTTTTCTTTTCAAAATAGGTTTTCGAAGTCGTATTGTACGCTGCTAATTATACATTTATATGCGCATATAGTATGTTTCGGTTCAAGCACAATGAACGTATTAAATCACACAATTCAAGCATAGAAATATATATATATATATATATATATATATATATATATATATATTTACATGCATGCATGCATATGTGTATTTTACATTATATTATTTCATGTGCATATATTACAAAAGATTGCATTATAGTTGTTGTGACATAACAAGTTTCTTCTCATCCTCTAGCTTGGCTTCAATGGCAGTGTTGGGTCGAAGTAGAACTCGCCCTTGGAATCGATGACCTGCTCATTAAAAAATCCGGCTATAGACTCTTGAATTGCTTTGATTTGGTCTTGCCGTATGACCTTTTCCTCCAACCATCGAGTCCACAGGTTTGAATTAAAGGAAAATAAATTAATATATGTACATATATATATATATATATAAAGACATAGTAACACAATCAATAATAATAATTAAATGAATATATAGTGTATTTTTAACGTACTTTGAGTCTCTCTGTAGGAGTTCTTTGGGAGAGCACCTTGATAAACTTGCAAACATAGTAACCACAGTAGTTGTTCCCCTGTTCCTGCCTCAGACACCACTTTACGAGAAAAAGATTTGTCATCCAATCTGGTGATCCGGTGAAAGCTATATGTTTAATTAATAAAGATGATGCGATTCAGGGGACTTACTTTCAATGGGATTACATTCAGTGGCGCTTTGCATTTTTCCATGTGTTGCTTCTCAATAAAGGTTTTCCAAACACTGCCCAATAAAAAATTTGCCACGTCATCAGATATAGTTAATCATCATGTTTGTGTGTATATATAGTTGCTAGAGATCCCGAAATTACCTCTGGATAATATCTATCATATCTTGGTAGTCTTGTTGTGGTTTTCTCATCGAGTCATAGATTATCAAGTGACTTTTCACCAGATCGATGTCCATCAATATCCAGTGATTGCTGCATGTGTTTATAGGATATAACGCATAACACTCATTAATTAACTAGAATCAACATATGAGCCATTAAGGCTATGATCGACATGATTAACACTCACTTGAAGTTATAGGGAAAGAGTATATCCTTCTTGTGGCGTTGGTTCACTAAGAAGTTCATGATGTTACTCTCTGACTCAGACTTCCAATTAGTCATTGGAGTAATTGGGTCTTTGAATACTATATGGGGATCAACAAAACCAATTTCATTGCAGCCTTCCTTTCTGAGCTCTGTCATTGTAAATCTGCATATATATAGTACTTGTTAGGATAATTTATATGCATATGCACACATATGATGAGTTTAATAATAGATCGAAAGAATTATTACTTACAGGCAATAGCAGCTAATGATAACTTTGTCCAGAGAGGTAAGGTGGCATAGTTGATGAAATTCTGCAAAGTCAACATACATAACATCATCGCCACGGAACCAATGTTCGTCTCTAATTCTGACACCAACGCAGAAGTCTCCACTGGTAGACGCCTGCATGTACCACTTGTTTAGCAGGTACATTTGCGTCCCCAGATCAGATAAGGCTTGAGGGTTGTATAGACTCTGGCCTAGTACAAATTTTTTCTTCCAAATATCAACCTCCGCCGCACTCTCAATTTTTCCATCACCAAACATCTGGTAAAGGTCGAGACCAGTCTCATCAAGAAATTCACCAAGGTGATCCAAATCGACATCCGGAGGTATGTTTGCCTGATGCATTAATCCTAAATTCGAACCATATTCATTACCAACAACTAGCGGGGGGATTGATTGGTGCGCTTGTTGTCCGAGTTGGGCAACTCCTTTCCCTGCCCGCTTCTTTTTCTGTGCCGCCTCAATTGACTTGGTGAGAGTGCGGTCATAGTCTGATAACGTTGATTTGGACGGCTTACGAGATTCCCGCTGTTGATGCTGGTAAGAAGTCACCTTTTTTCTTAAAATATCCGGAGCTACGAAGAAGTACGGTTTCTCTGGGTTTCTCCTTGCTTCTTGATTCATTTTAAGTTTGTCATAGAATCTAGACATGTCTTTTTTATATGCATCAGTTCCTTCTTCCTTCTCTTCAGATATTATTTTGGGAATAGCCCTTAGTTTCACGGTGGCTTTCTTTGCAGGCGGGGACTGATTCTTCGTTTGAGGGGCTGGCCTCTTGCTAGGCTTCTTGGTAGGCGGGGGCGGGGGAGGCGTTGGAGACCTCCTTGGAGGTGTTGGCAGCGGCGTTGGAGACCTCCTTGGAGGTGGCGGCTGTGGCGTTGGAGACCTCCTTGGAGAGGGTGTGGATGCAGCCTCGTCTTCCAACACAATGTCATCGTACAGAGCACTATGATGATCTGGCGATTGAACAATTGGATTTAGGTTGGGGGAGGATCTGCTACAAAAAAAGGAATGACATATTATTATGAGCAGATTGTTAATTATTTAAGCCAATACAAATTAATGATGTAGTGTTTTCATCCGCACGTACCTATGGTGAGGTAGTTCAGAAGGAGGTGGAGCCGACATCCCTGGAATGATGATGTAGCGCTTGCGCCATAGAATGAATGTCTTCTCCGCTTCTCCTAGAGTCTTCTCGCCATCACCTCCAGGAATGTCAAGAGGCAAATCACTAAAACCTTTTTCAGCTTTATCTACCGAGATGGTGGCATATCCTTCTTGGATTATATTCCCATGAATCCTTGGTGTCTTGGTTCGGTCGATAGGATTAACAAGACCGATAGCCACCTTGATTGTGGAATTCTCCTTCGGAATGTGTAGCTCACACGTTGTACAAGGTTCAGTGACGTCATCCACAGGGAAGCGCAGTCCTGTGTCCCCTTGATTTGGTATCTCCGTGGAAGCGCAGCTGCTTTTCAACTGAACAGATTGGCTAATGTTGATTCCTGGCTCTGATGCCTGCTTGCTTGCACTCACTGCTATTTGCACTTGCCTTTTGATTTCCTCCTGCATTCTCGCTTCAAGGTTTTTTTCCCGCTCCTGTGCTTCACGCACCGCTTCCTCCAACCTTTGGAGCCGGTGTGCCTCTTCTTCCTTCTTTCTCTGGCGACTTCTGTAGGAAGGTCTGTCCTGAGGGAATCCATGCTCCCACGAGACACTTCCTTTGCCT
This sequence comes from Miscanthus floridulus, assembly GCF_019320115.1. NCBI lineage: Eukaryota > Viridiplantae > Streptophyta > Magnoliopsida > Poales > Poaceae > Miscanthus > Miscanthus floridulus. The sequence continues at coordinate 131,175,112 of NC_089597.1, forward strand.
CTAGTTCGGCCACCATGTTCAATAGTCCCGATGGCGTATGTCAGCTCATCCTTCTCTCTGTTGGGCCTGAACTCACCACTAGCAGCAGCTCTCTGAGCATAAAACAATCTTTCTGCTGCTTCTTGCAGTCTTGCGCCATAAACGCACTTCCCTGTCTCCTGGTCTAGTGTTCCCCCATGAGCGAAAAACCAATTCTTTGCACGTTCTCCCCACTCGAGTGATTCTGGTCTGATACCCTTGGCAAGAAGGTCTGCTTCCATTTTGTTCCACTTCTTAATGGCAGTCGGGTAGCCACCTGATCCCAAGGTATGGTGGTATGTCTTCTGTTGGGCATTACGTTGGTTCTTTATCACCCGACTCACACCCTCTTCTGAAGTCTTGTACTGTACAAACTCATCCCAATAGGGCCTCTGCTTTGAGATCGGGCCTGGGACAGTAAAATCTGGTGCTATGTTCTTCTTGACATACGTCGTGTATAGGTGTTTCTTCCAAGTCTGAAACTGGGTGGCCATCTTCTTCATTGCCCAATCCCTAACTCGCTCCTTCAATTCATCACCATCTATTATATCATCATAATCATCTGTTTGGAGCGTGAAATGTACCAAGACATCATTCCAAATTAACGCCTTGTCACGATCGGAGACAAAACTGATATGAGGAGCATTGGTCTTCTTCTTCCATTCACGGGTACTAATCGGGAGCCGGTCCCGTACAAGGTAACCACAGTGGTGCACAAATTTCATTTTATTCGGCCCCCCCGGTTCTCCTGTATCCACATTGAACTCCGAGATGATGAAGCGACCCTCCAATGGCTTTTTGGGACCTCGAACATTTTTACTCTTCGTTGTAGTTGTTGATGTCGATCCAGAGGGCTACAAAACATAAACATTATTTTTAATGTCATGAGCACACATAAGACATATGATAATATATATATATAGCTAATAATAAAAAATATATACTTGGCCAATATGTTGTTGCTCATTTTGTTCAAGAGCTAAGTACTGACTCCCGTCATCTACATCCTCTTGCACGTTATTTTTAGCACCATCATCGCCGGCAACTTGAGTGCCAGTGTTGATCAAATTCATCATCAACTCCTCCTCATCCATATTTCTCGGGTCGGCCATCTAGCTTCAAAAAACAAAACCAATATATAGTACGTCAAATCTTTGCTTATTACATGCGTAAAATCTACAAACAATATGCATTATTAAATCTTGCCCCTCGATCACGGACGCAATTCGCCACACTAGGACGAACTACGTCGGTACTAGGGCGAATTAGGGCACGAGAAAGGGCGGTGTGACAAGAGTGGCGGTGCTCCACTCCGCCGTATATATGTCTGTACACATGGGTGAACGAGGGCGGCGGTGCTCCGCCGTATACATAGAAACGCATGGACGAAATGCATATGAATACAAATGACGTATATATACGTGTCGGCGCGGTGGCCGGTGTGCTGACGACGATGACGTGAGGCGGGCCGGCGTGCTGACGACGACGACGACGTGAGGCGGGCCGGGGCGGTGTCGGTGCGTGATGTTGTGATCCTATGTACCATGTGATCAACCATGTAGTCATTCATCATATGAGAAAATTCTATGTTAATAATATAAGTATAAGCCATTATGAAATGTAAGTATACGTGTCTTATTGCTCATATAACCATTACTATTTCCGAAATGATAAGAATTTATTTTCTTCTTCTACAGGCGATCTCTGATGCTATGATATAAAGTTTGAAGATAGTCTTCCCGGAAAAAAATATGTAATGCTCATATTACTTTAGCAACATTAATATATTATATCTGTATATTCAAAGTTCACAAATGAAGAAACATGTGATATTTTTGATAAACTAAAAAACGCTTAGTTTATAAACTGGGTATCAAAATTGAGTTCCTATTTGACCATTATATATCCTACAACAAATCCTTCAAAAAAAAAGACCCTACATGAATATATTTGGATAAAATTTCGTTAACAAACATTGATCTATGAAGATAGAAAAAATTCTTCTATTGAAACTGCATCTTGAAATAATGGCATATCATATAGTGATGAATATATGGCGGTTGATGGGCTGGATATATAGCGTGTTTATTATACAAGCCATGGATTTACATCGATCTAATTAATTTCTAAAGTAATTTCATTGGTGATCCTTAATTATACTTGTCATTTAGAGTTCCAAATATTCAAAACTTGCCTTAAGATATATTTTTATTTAAAATCATTTAGAGTTCCAAATATTCATTTTTAGTTTCTATAGATTTTGTGATTCAAAATTTGGAATTTTCAATCGACCTCGACCGTTGACATGGCTTACACCAAAGTTGTAGTTTTCGACGTGATCTATAACTCGGCAGTGGAGGGCTCGGACGAATGTACAAAGAGATCGACGAATATATCACCTCGAAGCTCGGCAGTGTACGTACTGGAGGGCCTCGGGCCGGCGCGGTGGGGCAACGCGCGGTGGAGGGCCTCGGGCGCGGAGGAGGGCGCGGTGGAGGGCCACGGGCAAGCGCGGAGGAGGGGCACGGGCGCGCGCGGTGGAGGCCGCACGAGGAAGAAGACGGCGGCGCCGGTGTCACGGAAGGCGAACGGACGCGGCGCGAGGTCGAAGAAGAGGCCGGGCGGCGGTGTTCGACGAGGAAGAAGACGAGCAGATCGATCTGCCAGGCGCTGGAGGTTATATAGCAGAGGAGAATTACTCCCGGTGCCAGCCACCAACCGGGAGTAAAAACCCTTTACTCCCGGTGCGTATTACCAACCGGGAGTAAAGGTTCCTTTACTCCCGGTGCGTGTTACCAACCGGGAGTAAAGGTATACCTTTACTCCCGGTTGGTAACACGCACCGGGAGTAAAGGCTTTTTTTGGCGGGCCACGAAACTGCAGCCCACCTTTACTCCCGGGTGGGCTTCCCACCCGGGAGTAAAGGTGGCCTGCAGTTTCGTTTCCCGCCTGTTTTAAGCAATAGTCTTGTTAAATACAATAGAAATGCAATAGTTTTTATTAAATACATAGTAAATTAAATAAAAGGCATAAAATTATTTTGTTAAAAATATGAATTTTATTTTTGTTTATTGCACATAGGAAAAATCGATAACCTAACTTTTTTTATTTTTTGTTAGAATTATAAAACATAATGTAACTAATATTTATTATTTTGTTAATGCAAAAATGTAGTGTTTAATTAAAATTATTAAAATTATTGGTTTTGGACAGGAAATTTGTTTTCACATCATTTTAACGTTAATATTTTAATTTTTCATCACTCAGTATCCTAATTTACCTTTTTGAGAGAGAAATCCCACCAAATCAAACATTGATTTAATTTGAAATATGACATAATAAACATCTGAATTCACAATTATTACATAATATCTCAAACACACACTATATTAAATCACTATATCATCAAGTGGGCACAGCAGTGAACTTCTTCTTTACGTATGTCCCTTGGTTATGATCGCTTCGTAACCATGGAGTGTCCTCATCATTTACCAAGATGCTAGGGTCTTTGTTCACTTTGAAGGGCGGAATTCGGTCATCCTTTTCATATTCTTCTGACATGTCCGACTTGTCCTCAATTCCCACGATGACTCTTTTCCCTGAAAGAACTATGTGGCGCTTTGGCTCTTTGGTTGAGTCATTATCGTTTTTCCCTCTTTTTGGTTTGGTAGACATATCATTGACATAGAACACCTGATTCACATCCTTGGCAAGGACGAATGGTTCGTCTTTGTACCCAATATTACTAAGGTCTACTGTTGTCATTCCATACTCGTTGTCTACTGTTACTCCGCCTCCGGTCACCTTGACCCATTGGCACTTGAACAATGGGATCTTCAAAGTAGGTGCATATTCTAGTTCCCATATTTCATCTATGCGTCCATAATATGTCTGCTTATTCCCATTCGGGTCTGTGGCATCTATGCGGACACCACTGTTTTGGTTGGTACTCCTTTTATCTTGGGCTACTGTGTAGAATATGTTCCCATTTATCTCGTACCCTTTGTATGTGACGATATGCCATGATGGTTGCATAGCCAATAAATACAGTTGCTCATGGATGCTCTCATCACCTTGACATTTTTTTCGCAACCAACCGCCGAAAGTTTCCATGTGCTTATGCGTAATCCAAGCTTCAGTCTTGCCTGGAAACTCGGATCGTAAGAGATCCTTGTGTGTCTCAATATACGGATCTACCAAAGAGGAGTTCTGTAGAACTGTGTAGTGCGCTTTATTGAAATAATCATCATCCGTACCAATATATGTTTTCCTCCCTAGTGTCCCCTTTCCGCTTAGTCTCCCCTCATGTCTCGATTCAGGAACACCAATCGAGTCAAGGTCGGGAATAAAGTCAACACAGAACTCAATGACCTCTTCTGTTCCATAGCCCTTGGCGATGCTTCCTTCTGGGCGAGCACGGTTGTGAACATATTTCTTTAGGACTCCCATGAATCTCTCTAAGGGGAACATGTTGTGTAGGAACACAGGACCGAGAGTGAAAATCTCCTTGACTAGGTGAACTAGGAGGTATGTCATAATATCAAAGAAGGAAGGAGGGAACACTAACTCAAAGCTGACGAGACATTGAACCACATCATTCTGTAGTTTAGCTAGATCAGTTGGATCAATTGCCTTCTGAGAAATTGCATTGAGGAATGCACATAGCTTTACGGTGGCTAGACGTACATTTGGAGGTAGAATTCCTCTTAATGCAACTGGAAGTAATTGCGTTATGAGAACGTGACAGTCATGGGACTTTAAGTTACAGAATTTCTTCTCTGTCACATTTATAATACCCTTTATATTCGAGGAGAATCCAGATGGTACCTTGATGTTGTTTAAGCATTCAAACATGATTTCCTTCTCCTCTTTGCTTAGAGTGTAGCTAGCAGGACGTAAGTAATGGCGTCCATCATCTGTCTTCTCTGGATGCAGGTTGTCTCTTTCTCTCAAACAACGCAGGTCCTGTCGTGCTTCAAATGTGTCCTTAGGCTTTCCATACACACCCATAAAGCCTAGCAGGTTCACACAAAGATTCTTCGTCAGGTGCATCACGTCGATCGAGCTACGGACCTCCAGGACTTGCCAATAGGGTAGGTCCCAAAATATGGACTTTTTCTTCCACATGGGTGCGTGACCGTTAGCGTCTTTCGGAATAGGTTGGCTTCCATGTCCTTTTCCAAAGACGACTTTCACATCATTGACCATATCGAGTACATCCTCACCGGTTCGGTTGCGAGGCTTGGTTAGGTGGTCTGCTTTCCCTTTAAAATGCTTACCTTTCTTTCTTACGGGGTGATTTGCAGGAAGAAATCGACGATGGCCAAGGTACACGACCTTTCGACATTTTTTCAAGAATACACCTCTAATATCACCGAAGCAGTGTGTGCATGCATTATATCCCTTGTTTGACTGTCCTGAAAGATTACTTAGAGCAGGCCAATCATTGATTGTTACGAACAACAATGCTCGCAGATCAAAGTGTTCCTGTTTGTACTCATCCCACACACGTACACCTTCTTTATTCCACAAAATGAGAAGTTCATCAATAAGTGGTCTCAGGTACACATCGATGTCATTGCCAGGTTGCTTCGGGCCTTGGATGAGCACAGGCATCATAATGAACTTCCGCTTCATGCATAACCAAGGAGGAATGTTGTAGATACTTAGAGTAACAGGCCAAGTGCTATGACTACTGTTCTGCTCTCCAAAAGGATTGATACCATCTGTACTTAAAGCAAACCTTAAGTTTCTTGCGTCATTTGCAAACTCCGGGAATTCTCTATCGATTGCTCTCCACTGGGACCCATCAGCAGGGTGTCTCAACATATTGTCTACCTTACGGTCTTCTTTGTGCCATCGTAACAATTTTGCATGTTCTTTGTTTCTGAACAGACGTTTCAAGCGTGGTATTATAGGAGCATACCACATAACCTTGGCAGGGATTTTCTTACGTGGACGTTCGCCCTCAACATCACCAGGGTCATCTCGCCTGATCTTATACCACGACGCATGGCATACCGGGCATGCATCCAATTTCTCGTACTCTTTGCCACGGTATAGGATGCAGTCATTAGGACATGCATGTATCTTCTCTATTTCTAGCCCCATAGGACAGACAACTTGTTTTGCTTCGTAGGTAGTGGCGGGCAATTCATTGTACTTCGGAAGCATCTTCTTTTGGATTTTTAGTAACTCTCCAAATCCCTTGTCAGATACACCATTCTTTGCCTTCCATTGCAGCAATTCTAGTGTGGTTCCCAACTTTTTCTGCCCTGCATCACAAGTTGGGTACAACAATTTCTTGTGATCTTCTAGCATCCGCTCGAACTTGATCTTCTCCTTTTCACTTTCACATTCTCTTTGTGCATCACGAATGACCTGACAAAGATCATCAGCCGGCTCATCTTCTGCGGCTACCTCTTCTTCAGCTTCTCCCATTGCAGTATCATTGAAGCACGCACCATCAGGAATAATATCATTGTCGTCCCATTGTTCTTCTTCATCTTCTTCCATTACAACACCAGTTTCTCCGTGCTTTGTCCAACAAATATAGTTTGGCATGAAACCCGACTTGAACAAGTGTGAATGAAGAGTCCTTGAGCAAGGATATTCCACCGTATTCTTACATATGGCACATGGACAGCACATGAAACCGTCGCGTTTGTTTGTCTCGGCCGCACGTAATAAAGAATGCACGCCGTCAATGAACTCTTGTGAGCGGCGATCAGCATTATACATCCAATGACGGCTCATCTGCATTACATGACATAAATATCATATTAAAACCTAGATCATAATTAATTATTTATACAACATGCGTGCCACCACAAAAGATACAAATTTATGAAAGCATCGCTACAATGTAGACAATCCCAACTACCACTAAAAGAACTAAAGCTAAAATACATTTCAGGAGCACAAGGATTTCGCGACCAATCTCAACTAAAACAGACAGATCCCCCGATTGTGCAACATCTTTGGGCTTCTTCGACTGGATCACTGCCTCATTAGCCGCCGTATCTGCCTGTTGTGCAAGATATTTTTGCACGAGTTCAACATACTCTTCCTCCCAGTAGAAGCCTGAACATCGTCCACTACCATCCCACTGAAATTAAAACAAAAAACTAGAACTTTAATCACAACCATCATGAAAATAGGTATAAACTAACCATAATCATTAAATACGATAAAATAACTCACATTGCGATCCGGACACTTGTAGAAGATACGATCCTTGTTGGGACCCTCCTTCTTCACTCGGTACTCCATCACAATCTTCATCTCACCACGACACTTGCCGCATGGAATGAGAGGAAGGCCCGGCCTAAGTCGCTTTGGAAACCCATGAGAGGCCGAGGACCCAGAAGCAGTTGCCATCTACTCTCTATACTCATTTTTTAATACACTATAAATTTCTTCTTTTATAAACAAATAAAATTAACAAACTATAAAATTATCTAGATCTCTAAACAATGATATTTTTAATGGTCATTGTGTTCTCGTCTTTTACTGCGGCAGGTAAGTAATTCATATGATATTTCCGCAAATTAACAGAAGAATGGGAATGTACACACATAACAGACTACTACGACGATATCGGGACGTGTGAATAAATAACCATCCGTACTAGTTGACCTTGCTTACGTGATCATCTCGGCGAGCATTTCTCCACCGGACAGCACCGTACTTGGTCAAGGAAGAGCTCCGATTCTATGAGGAAGGGAACACGGTCTCCCACGACCGTTGTCGCTCTCCCTCGTAGAATCAAAGCTCCTCCTTGATGTCCGTTACCGCTCGACAGAGAACATGCTTGCCGAGCTGAACACGGTCCGCAAGTTCAACTAGTACGGATTTTCTATAATTTTCTAACTATTTTCTAAGTTTTTATTTATATATACTACGTTTAGGTACGGTGATTGACAGACTACTACGACGATATCGGGACATGTGAATAAATAACCATCCGTACTAGTTGACCTTGCTTACGTGATCAGCTCGGCGAGGATTTCTCCACCGGACGGCACCGTACTTGGTCAAGGAAGAGCTCCGATTCTACGAGGAAGGGAACACGGTCTTCCACGACCGTTATCGCTCTCCCTCGTAGAATCAAAGCTCCTCCTTGACGTCCGTTACCGCTCGGCAGAGAACATCCTCGCCGACCTGAACACGGTCCGCAAGTTCAACTAGTAAGGATTTGCTATAATTTTCTAACTATTTTCTAACTTTATATTTATATATACTTTAACCTTCTTTCATGTAAATATGCAAGCTTAAAGTGATTTTGAGCTCAAATTGCTTACAAATGAAAAAAAACCACAATAAAGAACCATAAATATATATAGTGAATAAAATGGTATAAGAAAATGGTAAAAAATGAGAGTATGAGATTGGTAACCTTTACAACTGAAGAATCGACGGAGGAATCGAAGAATGGATGGAGGAACAATGGAGGGAGGGAGGAAGCAAGAACACTACTGCAGTGAGCTTCAAAATGTGCTGAGCTCGGGCTCGGGGAGGAAGGAGGAGACGGCCGATTTATAAAGGGAGAACATTTAGTCCCGGTTGATAGATCCAATCGGGACTAAAGGTAACTTTCCAACCCCGGGCGCAGCCACGGCCCGGGAGTAGACCTTTACTCCCGGTTGGAGCCACCAACCGGGAGTAAAAGTATACCTTTAGTCCCGGTTGGTGGCTCCAACCGGGACTAAAGGTCCCTGCCACCTCTGTCTGGCGCAGTAGCCGTTGGGCAGGAACCTTTAGTCCCGGTTGGAGCCACCAACCGGGACTAAAGGTATTTCTAGTCCCGGGGGCAAAAAATTCCGGGACTAGAGCCCATTTTAGCCGAGGATCAAAGGTCTGTTCTCTACTAGTGAGATGGGCGTGGACGCCATCTTCCAGTCGTGCGGCTGCTAGTGGCGTTGGTACAGACTGCGTTGCATGGGGGCAACACTCCACTTTGCCCATCATGCACCACAGTGGGGTCAACCGGGTGGCTGAGCAGTAGGGTCACAGGTTTGTGGGGCCACACCAGGCGACGGTGTCTGGGATTAGTGGGTGAGATTAGGGCCGGACAAAATACTCGTGGCAACTCATTCGACTCGTGGTCCAAAATACTCTTTTTCTTCTTCTTTTTTTCTCCTTTTATTTCTCTTTATTTATTCTTTCTCTCTCTACCTTATCACCTTCGCTCGTTCGCACGGCGTCTTGTTGGCATCTCATCCGGCGTCTCGTTCGCACGGCTCCCCGCCCCACCGCTCCGCCCCCGCCACATCTCGTCCGCACGAGCTCGCCTCCCCCGCCTGGGCTCCAGCGCGGCGGTGTGTCCGCGCTCCAGCGCTCGATGGACGGGAGGAGCATAACAAACGGCGGCGGTGTGTAACCGTTTGGTATACGAAGCTGAAAAACTACTCTAGGAGCTGCCTCAGACTCCATAACAAACGGCCCCTACATGTTTATACGCTTTTTCAAGCTAGGAAGATATAGGGGTTCATGTTTAAGTGTAGCTAGCTGTTTTTAGTTTTCATAAAATTCTTGGAGGCTATGTTATATAGGTCGGGAAATTGCTCTTTTAGGAATGAGCAGCCTATCCACGTGTCTTCCAAAAATCAAACACGTGGTATGCAAACCGACTCCCATGCATAGCCGACGCCTGACGCCAATAAATCCGACGCCAAGCTCGTCTCCACCAAGTACCAACTCGCGCCTCGCTCGGCTTGTTGGCTCCTTTCCTCGCCAACGCGCAGGGAGCCAGGGGAAAAGCCCATAATATGGTCATATCCGGGCCAGCCTAGAGCGGCAGAGTCAAGGTATGGCGCCCTACCGCGTCCTCCGCCCCTGATTCAGTGATGCTCGATGGAGGGTGCAAGCCGAGTGCAGTGATGCTCGTGGTGCTGCTAAATCTGTGCGTAACCTTGAGGGACACTACCTTCTGTTCTGTAGGCAGCTGCAAGCCTGCACTGCTACACCTTTACCGAAGACGATTATATATTTCTAAAAACAGAGGACGATGCCACGATGGTGTTGGGCTGCTGGTGTCATCTTTTCCCCAGGCGGCCAGGCCGCCAAGCACAACGGCAACAGACGTTTACATTATAAGCCTGTTCGCTTGCTCGTAAACGATCGTAAATTTCCAGTCGGGAATAGTATTTTTCTCTCACACCAAACCAGCCAGCAGTAAATAAACCAGCGGAGCGTTGGAGTTGCACAGCATGCGGCGTCAATGGAGCTGAGGCGCAGCTCATCAGATGGGCTGGGCGACGGCGGCGCGCCAAAGGGCGTGCATCTTTGTAAGTTATATTGATACTGAACATGCCAAATATGATACATTACCAATCCCAGTCTACCGATTTTCATATATTTTGGTACAATCATTGAAGACAGATACATACAGACATTATTTTGGGCAGTAACGGAAGATTCATCTGGTTCTGAACTTCTGATTTCAGCTACTACCCGTTTTCCTTGTCAAAGAGGCCCAGCCAACAGCCACGTGCACATAAACCCAATCAAACAATCCATCATAGAATGTGAAAGAAGCAATTCTCCACTTTGCCTTGAACAAGAAGACGCAGAAGACTGTCCAGAGACCCATCACATACCCACAACTCGTGGCGACAAAAAGGGAAACACTGTCGCTTCCATTCTTGTTATCTCCTGGAGCAGCAGGGATCAACCCGGTTTCTGGACATTTTTTGGAGATAGGTGGACCACAGAGACCGGGGTTGCCAATGTATATTGAGGCCTGATCATCGAGCACTTGCAGCTGACTTCCAGATGGTATAGTTCCTGATAGGTTGTTGTATGACAAATTCAAGTGGCTTAAAGATGTGAGAGCTGATAAGCTTGTGGGGATTTCACCGGATAGCTCATTGTGTGACAGGTCGAGAGATTCCACTTGCACCAAGGCCCCAATACTCGGAGGAATTTTTCCACTAAAGCCATTCCATGATAAATTCAAATTCTTCAATGCCACAAGAGTACCAATCTCTGGCGGGATCTCTCCAGAAAGATCATTACATGATAAATCAAGGTTGATCATATATATAATTTCCCCAGTATACAGTCTTTCTTGACCCTTCATTACTATGGTAGATGTTTCTGTATACTCAATCATGTCATCCGAATCAACTGGATATGCTGAATGTATTATGTTTTCAAATTCACCAGCTTTGTCTTGTGTTAGTATCATCCCTATGCAGCGGACAAGTGATTTCGGTATGCCACCAGTTAAGTTGTTGTAGGCAAGGTCCAAATACTGAAGTTTAACCAGATTAGTAAGCTCCACTGGAATACAACCATAAAACATATTGTACCTCAACCTCAAGAATGCCAAAGAGGGTAGGTCCTCTCCAATCCATGCTGGCAAAATCCCAGAAAATAGATTTTGTGAAAGATCAAGAAATACCAGTTGCTGGCAGTTACGGAGAAATGAAGGAAATTCACCAGAGAGTCTGTTGTTTTTAAGTTCAGAGACTGAATACTCCAGCTTGCCATGTATATTGTGGATTTATCTTCTACGCAATCAGGAACGGATCCAGTAAGCTTATTATCTGAGAGATCTAGCAATTGTAGTTGTCTCAGTTTGCATAAAGAAGATGGAATGGTGCCAGAGATTGAGTTTTTGTATAGAAGAAGTATTTCAAGTCCTGGTGCTCCAAAATCTAGTGGTAGTGGCCCACTGAGATTATTTCTGCTGAGATCCAACCTAGTTAGATAAACAGGAAGCTTAGGTATTGTGCCACTAAGCTGGTTAGAACTGAGATCAATTGCATATGCTATCGGAAATTCCATTTTAGATGGTAGAAAACCACTGATCTGATTATTTCTCATATCCAGAATGGACACGGAGGAAGCTGTTACCCAAAACCAGTCCGGTACCACATCCGATATGCTTGTGTTTGAGATATCAATAGTAGATGCTGATGTTTGCCATTTAAGCCACATCGGAAAGGTTGGCCCCAGATGGCATGATCCAAGTTCAATAGCGTCTAGATTGAAAGGAGGAACCCAAGTCGAATTCAATATGATGGACAAAGAATTATGGGCCAACAACAGGAACTCCAAATTTGGTAGGCCAGATAAATGGCCTTCATGTATGACACCATCAAGTTTGTTGAAGCTAAGTTTCAGAAACTGTAGCTTTGTGAGCTTTCCTATCCATAGTGGCACAGTACCTGTCAGATTATTCCAACGAAGGTCTAGTGCGACCAAATTGCTTAATTGTTGTGGTAGCCCAGTTGGCAGGCTTCCCGTAAGATTGGTGTCAGCTAGAAGCAGAGATTTCAATTTATGTGATGAACAGCTGGGTAAGCGGTGGATGAATTCAGTTATACTTCCATTGATGTTGTTTATCGTCAAATAAAGTTCTTCCAAGTTACATAGATTCTTCATGCTGCTTGGTATCATGCCGACTAGGTTATTCATTGCGAGACTAAGATTCACCATGGATGTCATATTCCCTATCCCTTGTGGAACCGGTCCATAAAACTGGTTTGAGTGAATATAAAGCTCCTTGAGGCTAGTCAAATCCCAAAACCAGTTGGGTTCGATAGGCTTGTAGAAACTATTATATGATATGTCGAGTGTTTCGAGAGATGTCAGATTTAGATGCAAGAGCGAGTCAGGACTCGTGCCAAGCTGGCAGTAAGAGAGAGAGAGAAATTGAAGTGAAGGAAGCATGTTCACCAAGGAAACCCAGTCTGCAGTGGTGCTAAGGTTCACGGACCTCATGTTGAGGTACTCAAGGGAGCGCAACCGTGACAGCCAGGTGATGTCCATTGAGTATATGTTGACAACTTGCCCACCCGTGTATGAATCAAGATTCAAGTAATGCAAGTTGGAGAGATTACCCAGCTGTGGCGGTATCCTTCCAACGAAGTTGGAGTGTGAGAGGTCAAGATATCTCAGGTCATGCAGGGAACCCAAGAACTCTGGTATTGGCACCATATCAAACATGTTGCAGCTGAGGTCGAGAAACTGGAGGTGACGTAGACCAGTCACTAAGGAGATCACGTTGCCCCCTAGCGCCTGGCTACTCACACCATTGTCGAGGCAGCCAGGGGCTCGCAGGTCAAGCTTGATGACATGGCCTGTGCTGTTGCTGCACTGGACACCCTGCCATTGACAACAGCTATCTCCCTCCCATGACGAAAGGCGATTTATGGGATCCGACAAGCCTGCTCTCAAGGCAAGAAGGGCTGACCTCTCGCTGCTAATACAGCTCTTGGTCATATCCTTCTTCAGGATGACAGATGCCTCAATGGAGATCTTGGTTTGTGCGAGAAAAAGCAGGGCTATGGCTATTTGGATGCAAGAGGGTTTAAGCATGCCCATTGTTGCTTTCCGACTGATCAACATGTTATTTTTGGTGTGGAGAAGCCTGGCTAGCTGGTTACTCCTTATAAAGAGCACAACTTATTAAGATGCGTTAATAATATATACCGTCAACTACTCCTTGACTCCTGCAGTGTATGTAGTCTCCGAGATGTTCACACCCGGCCTGCCTTGATCTGATTAGCATGCGTTGCAAAGGCTACTAAGGGCATCCGCAGTGATGCTAGCTACATAGTCAGCTTACGTGGAGATGGGAGACAAAAACAAAGATTATTTTATACAATCTTATATTATGAGACCCACATGCTTATCTCTTAGATTTTTGGACTACGTGAAATAGATCAGTTATTTATTCGTCGCTAATGACTACTTTTTTTCCTACTTTTTTTCTATCCACGTCAGAATAGCTAGTCAAATAGCTAGCTGTTAGGGATGCCCTGAGAAGGTCTCTTCAGGGCTCAGGCTGCAATCTGTCATATTGGTCTTTTTGTCACTCATTAGTTGTGCAATTACCTACTAGCCTACTACTGATTAGGTGAAGCCGTGACCGGCACGCTTGTTTGTTTTGTTGGCTGAGGCCTTGTTTAGTTGGACGAAATTTGAGAATTTGGCTACTGTAGCACTTTCGTTTTTATTTAGCAATTAATATTCAATCATGGACTAATTAGGCTCAAAACGTTCGTCTCGCGATTTCCAACCAAACGGTGCAATTAGTTTTTTTTCGTCTACATTTAATGCTTTATGCACGTATCGTAAAATTCGATGTGATGGCTACTATAATACTTTTTGGAAAAACTTTTTTGGAACTAAACAAAGCCTGAGAGAGAGAAGCAGAAAAGGACTTGCTAGTGCACAGGCCACAGCTGTAACCATGAGACTAGGCAGGTAAGGTGCTGTTTAGTTCCTCTCATTTTACAAAATTTTTCAAGATTCCCCGTCACATCGAATCTTTGGACGCATGCATGAAGCATTAAATATAAATAAAAAATAAAACTAATTACATAGTTTAGACGAAATTCACGAGATGAATCTTTTAAGCCTAATTAGACTATGATTGGACACTAATTGTCAAATAACAACGAAAAGTGCTACAGTACCATTTCGCCAAAAATTTCGCCAACCAGCCTGTTCGCTTGCTCGTAAACGATCGTAAATTTCCAGCCAGGAACAATGTTTTTCTCTCACACCAAACCAGCCAACAGTAAATAATCCACGATCGTTTACGGACTCCCCAATAGTCCTAAGGCGAGCTGCCGCCGCGCCGGTCCTGCAGACGCGTCCCTTTGTTTTTTTTTTTTTGCCCTTGTTTAGTTCCACCCCAATATTCCTAAAAGTGCTACAGTACCTGTCACATCGAATGTTTGCGGCCCGTGTATGGAGCATTAAATGTAGACGAAAAAAAAACTAATTGCACAGTTTGGTGGAAAATTACGATACGAACGTTTTGAGCCTAATTAATCTATGTTTAAACACTATTTGCCAAATAAAAACGAACGTGCTACAGTAGCCCCAAATTCCAACTTTCTGGAACTAAACACAGCCTTTGTCGTACTGCAGGCGCGTTTTTTTTTAACATTAAACGCGTTTTTGGGAGGGCGCTACGGCGCGCGGGTGAAGCGCGTGAGCAGCGCCGTGTGCGCAGGGAAACGCGTCTTTGAGCAGCGTGGGGGAGGATGTGTACAGTAATTTGCAGTAAATACGGGCATATGAACAGCGGACGAGCCAGGGATTCCTGGGCGCTTAAAGAGAGGAGTGCTTGCCTTCTCCTTCTTCCAATATCCCAAACAGAACGCCTGGATCACAAACAAATTCTTTCCATCGATGCGTTAATAATATATACTGTCAACTACTCCTTGACTCCTGCAGTGTATGTAAGTCTCCGATGTTCACACCCGGCCTGCCTTGATCTGATTAGCATGCGTTGCAAAGGCTACTAAGAAGGTCTCTTCAGGCTGCAATCTATCATATAGGTCTTTTTGTCACTTATTAGTTGTCCAATTACCTACTAGCCTACTACTGATTAGGTGAAGCCGTGAACCACCCGCTTGTTTGTTTTGTTGGCTGAGAGAGAGATTGAGAGAGAGAGAGAGAAGCAGGAAAGGACTGCTAGTCCACAGCTGTAACCATGATTAAGATAAAGTAGTGAAGGAATCCTGCCTGTGGTCCATCATTACGATTGATTTTAGTCAAGTGTTGGTGGTCCTCGTCATTGTTTTCTCAAGACCACCGTATTCTGTAAGTTGAAGTATAATTGAAATCCTCACATCTCTCCATCAACTTAAACTCTTAGGTTAGACTGGTCCATGCATGTACTTAATATAATGCTTGGGTCAGGGGTCTCGAGTTCAAATCTTAACAAGACAATTAAATAAAACAATCCTATCTCCACGGTTGATGCCAGAGGGCTGCATGTGAATTGCTTGCTCTCTATTTCACATAATGAGGCTAGAGGGAGCTTCCACGTAAGAATGATCGTTGAAGTATAAGTAAATTATTCATTTTTTTTCATCACCTTAGGTTTTTTAGTTGAACTCATCAGCTCATATAATTTAATAGTAATGCCAAAAGCTGGTCGGCTGGCATGCAGCTAGTTATATATATCTAGGGCATTTTGTTATTGAATAAGCGTACTAACAGAGACATCCACTCTCAGAGTGTGCCAAGTAACTAATTTGTAAGGACGACTCTGATGACTCACGAGTCGATCATGAAAAGGAACCCAGAACGACTTCAGTGCACATGTGTCATCCTCCGGAGAAGAAGGTGCCTTAAGGGAGCAATGACCCTAATTAGAGTTAGTGTGATCTTGTGGTTGAATGACAATATGTACATGCTGTGTGGGGTTGGGGGAGATAGGGGGCGCGGACCGGGCTGGCTAGTGCAGACAGTCTGGACAAGCGCAAATGCTTGTTGGTCTCTATTTGTGCTTCACCCAAGCGTTGGTTTCGTCTCTACTTTACTGCAAAGGAGCGCATTCCCAACCATGCATATAAGTCGCAGAAGCTATATAGTCAACAAAAATTAGGCTGCACCTAGCCGTAATAAGTTAAAATATTAGAATGGATGGGGAGGGGCCACACAGCAGTCACATGCTAAACTTTTTTTTTTTTGATGCCTCATAAATAACTGAGTACAACTATAGTACGTATTTGTTCATATGCTTTAGAGACAATGGTTATGACGGTCTTCGGAAAGTTTGGTTGGAGTTTTCGGAATTGAATTGAAGCTTAGTCCTAGTTCTTTTTCCCAAGCCTGTAGTCGTTCATCCTGGTTGGGCTGAACTTTGTTGCTTTTATTTCCTCTCTCTTGGATGTAAGAGTTGAGGCTTACGGCTTTGAATTGTGTTCGACTCTCAGCTGTGTACCGTCCCAGGATGGTAGAGGCTGGAACCTAGTTCCGTTATCTAAAAAAATTGTTCATATGCTTACACACCACCGTAACCCAACACAAACACGCACACTCACACTCACACACATTCTTATAGACCTACAACTACACACAAGCAATCCGTAGGTGATGGAACCATACCATTAGAGGCTCCGTACCTCACAATCCTAATGTAAATACCAAGCAAGGGCACATGCAGGTCCAACATGGGGCAGGGGAGCTCGAGCTCGATCCCTCATTTATACCTTGTGAGCCCCCCTTGGGAGGGGGGGGGGGGGGGGGGGGGGGGGGGGGCAGAGGTAGAGGTCGGCGTTCTGGATGTTGAAGAAGACATGGGAGGGGGCGGCGTGAATTGGGCTGGATGTGTTGGAGTGCACAATTCATTCAAGATCGAAACGGATGTACTAATAAAAAAGCGTGTGTTGAGCTAAATATGATGAGGACAAAAGATATTATGTCTGCTATAACTAAAGGGATTTGCTCATATAATAGATCAAGTTAGTGTTATTGTATCAAGGTTGGCATTGCCTTGTTCGTTTTGATGCTATTGGCTGCTATTATTATTAATAATAATCTGAAAAAAAATGTTAATGGTTTGATAGGTTGTAAGTTCTAAACATGTAAAGAAAAAATATATAAAGATCACATATATTACATCAGGCATGCAGGTTCCTCCTCCACCTCCGCCAACGGCACCAGAATTTTACCCTAAGCTGACTAGTATAGTGCCCGTGCTAACGCCATGGCTTCATTTTAGAGACGCACATAAAAACAACAAAGGACAATATTTTTTTCATAGTTCAACTTTCACACAATTGTATATGACCATGTATATAATCCAAAAAAACACTTATGCATAACAAGGCATAATAAAGTTATGTTTCGCCTTAACCATCTAATTTACAATCTGCCTAAGACCTTAAGTAGGCAGGGCGCCATTCGAGTAAACAGGGATATTGCGGCGCTGTTGAAGTAAACAGGGCAAGATCCATGAACAAAATAAACAATGCCTAATCATTCGATAGCAGTCACATGTTCTAAACACCATATTCTTATACCACGGAAGATTTCCTGAAGATAGTGCACCTGGTTGATCCGGTGCGTTTGAAAGTGCACTTGATTCAGCCTTTCGTCGAGCACGTTACTCACGCTTCCTTTTATTCCTCTTCGCCCTTTCCTCATTGGTTTCTTGAGCCCTTATCCTGGCGTGGTACTCACGTTGTTTCCTATTCGTTTCCTCTCTCGCATTGTTCTTCACGGCAAGCTGTTGACATGGTGGTGTTTATATACATGGTGTTGTATATATATCTTGTGGTAATATGTGTGTATGCATGTACCTAGAGTATGTATGCTTGTTATACATTGCTAAGCGCAGTGCGTCCCTCTCCTGGCGTCCCCATTTTTTCGTCGAGGGCTGGTAATTCATAGAATAGGCACCGGTGAAACAAAATTCTGAATTCTGAGTTAGCCATCAAAATTACCAAACTTCAAAACTCTCACTGCAATTTTTAGAGCTATCAAGGCTCTTGTTCTGCATATACTCTCTACAGAACATTGCCTAGCTGTGCTACTAATCAAGATTGCAGGGTGCAAGAGATAGAGGCAAACTGCACATGTATCATTTATTGATCCCAAGGTCTAAAAGTTACAGCTAACTTTCAAAATACTTATTAGGCCCCAAATTAACTTGCAACACACAAGCGGAACATAAATGTATGATCTATCTATCTTATATATAAATCATATAATCTGAAAACTTTTATAATGCCTCAGCCCAAATGCTAAAGTGATATGCAAAGAAATAATGAGTTCGAAAATCTATCAACAGATGGAAACCACAACTAAATAATGAGTTTGAAAAAAAGCTAGAAGAACCATCTATATTCTAATGACTCCTCCTTTTAAAATTACTCAAGACACTGAATAGTTAACAATCAAAATAATGAGAATTACTATTACATAGTACAAGCCCCGTTGCAGGCAATTAGCTGTGTAGAAATGACTTCCAGGAATCTAGTTGCAGACATGTATTACAACAGAGTACAGATTCAGAGATCAGAGAAGTATGTTTATTTGATTTGATAGCGTTGCCGTTGCAAAGCTTGCAAAGTCATCATGTCTGCATCCTTTTTCATATATAGTGCATAAGCGTGTAAAGATGAGATATATTTAAATTTCACATAAAAACGAACAGAGTTATGGATGTCAACACTTATTAATTCAGTTGGACTTTGGATCGAACCTATGCTGCTGGAGATCAATCTTGATGTACCTAGGTGACCTCTGCTTTTTTGCTGTCAAAAAGCAAACATTAAAACAGAGAAAGGGCTAACCAATTTGTGTCTTTAATACAAAAGATTTTTTTTTTCAAAAAATTGACATCATATTTGACAGTGTGTCATTTCACTTGCTACTATCAGTGCCAATGCAACATTTCTTTTTGAAAAAGGAATGATTTGTTCATTTGTTATATTGATCATAATGC